>NW_021635983.1:0-39251 GCF_004799145.2 Neltuma alba | reverse complement strand
CATTCCATCGCAATTAGTGATGGAATTTTGTGCTAATCCATTATACAAAATGCGTAACAAAAATATATATTGAGAAGAGTAAACCGCACAGCAACGGGTAACAAAAGGGACACATACAACTTCTCTTACTTTGAGAGAGAGAGAGGTGAAAAAAAAACTGAAGATGTTGCATTGTTCACTTGTTATGTTTCACGTTGGACGAGAATACATATACTATATAGTAGAAGCCAGCAAAAGTACCTTGAAATTTTCGCTGTTAAACTTTGGATGATACCGACAGGGCTGGATTTTCCTACTGTTGATGATACAGCCGTTGCCATCGCCTTGAGAAATTCGCTCATTATAAACAAAATTTCCCAAATTATAAATGTTTTGTGAAGGCCCGCCAGTACTGTTGTCATCCTCCATCATCAACTTTCTCCGAATATCATTTAGTTCTTTCATAATAACATCATCCGGAGGCTCACCACTGCGATGTCAAAGGAAATGACCAGTAACTTCCATGAACGGTTCGCCGATCTCAACCAGATATCCTATAGCGTAGGACACATATAGACCGCTGGTAGGATTAAAGGCTATGCGAACACAGTTATTAATATCCACCGAAGAAGGAGACCTTGACGGGAATTCAATTTCATATTCATCCTTTCCTTGTCTTTTCAAGGCTAATTCATTTGTTCTTCTTCCCATTACATAGCTCAAAAGCAACATCTCAGGTCCCAATGATCTTTGTCTTCTCACTGTGAAATTCTCAGCAAAAGTCTGCCACTTAAATGCCACCAAATTTGTAAGGCCCATAGTCGCCATCTCTTAGAGCCACGAACTCTATGTTACTGCCGCAAGGTTATCTTCACACATAGCATCATAGAATGCGTAAATCACCTTCCGCGTATCCCCTCCGTAATAAACAACGCAAGGTCGTGGTTTTGTGTCCAACGCACGGTAAACGAAAGCGGACTCGTAGCCGGATCCGTTTGTTCATTTGCGTTCACCAAGACTCGAGTCGTCCGAAAGTTGATAACCCAAAATATGTTTGCCAAACGAGGAACCCGTATACTCGCATTTATGAACAACGCATAAACTTAGTGAATATTTATTGCGAGGGATATATATATATATAGTTGAGGCGAGATTGGACACATATGTCTTGGATGATAGGTACTTTTGAGTAATTGAATCGAATAGTATGTGTAACGTGGCTGACAAATATTTGCATAAATGCCTTAGAATAACTTTTTTAAAGGGAGAACCCAATTCCCCTTAATCGTTTATTCTAATATCCCTCGCTGCTATAAGTAGTTACGACTAATTAAATCATGGTTGATCTAAATATTGATTGATAAAAATTAGTTAAAGTAATAAATATGTAAAAGATGTACTTTGTTTTCTTCCAAATATACTTCTATTTTTGACTCACTTGAAATTCAGTCCTTTTTTTCACTTTTTTAAAAACATAATCATTATCAGTCCGGCTCATAAATCATATGTGGGTGCCACGTCAGATACAAATGGAATAAATATATACTTGGAAAACAATTCAATCATGATACGCTGTGTTTGGGAGTTCAAAAAGAAGAGCGTCCTTCTCCCCATCTTCAAATCCCAGACTGATACAAGAATGTCCTCATTCGAAGAAAAAAAAATTCAATCAGGATAGAACCTCTAGACAAAATACCCACCCTCTAGGCAGTTCTCATTCGACGAAATGAGAGAAAAGGAAAGATGAGCTTGGTAAAGAAAGAAGAGAGGAAAGAAAAGGAGAAAAGAATCCCAGAAACTACGTCATTTTTGGCACTGTCGCAGGTTGGGTTGAACAGATGAAAGTGAAACACATGACCCTTGTCTTTGGCTTCCATCAGCTCCACCACGCCATTCCACTCACTTTGATCCACACCACTTCTTTATAGTGCCAACCTCTCTCCTTTAACGTGTCCTTCTTTGCAACACGAACCAATATCTTTGCAGCCCAAGCTTCCCAGCATCAGATCCTTCTATTCACCGCTGGAATGGGAAGCGACCCATTTGAGCGAAGTCCAGGTGGTCGCGTTTGCTCTTCGCAAACTTTCTTTTTGGTCACGTTGCCGTCGGCAAATTCTACCTGATTTTTTTTAAAATTTTATATATATTCCACATAAATCTTACTTGGCAACCACATATGATGACTGAGTTATGAATTGGACTGATAATGATTATTTTTTAAAAAAAGTGAGAAGAAAAAAACTGAGTTTTAAGTGAGTTAAAAGTTGAGGGGTTGAATTGCATTGAGTCATATTTGAGGAACTGAGTTATAAGTGGGTTAAAAGTTAAAGAACTCAAAGATTAATTTTCTCTTTATTTATAGAGAGAGTAAGTGAGAGAGAATATGGGGGGAGTTGAGATAGATAACGTACAGACATGTATTTAATGAGTAAAAATGCAAAAAGTGGATTAAATTTTAGATGAAAAGGAAGTTTAATTTGATAGCTCCAGTATTTAATATAAGAGCTAGTTTGACATTCAAGTTAGTCCTAAATATAGAACTCCAATTTACTTTGTCTTTTATATTTATCCAGTTTTTTTCCAAAAGTAGTCCTTATAGTGGTTGCATATGTTAAATGTGTCCATGAAAGGGTAATTCTAATATCCATTATTAGCAAGGGTATTTTAGAAAAAACTATACCTGTTTATTACAAATAACTAACTAAACTAGTTTTTTTTTAAACTCACCAAAATAATCAAATAGATCTTATATTAAAAAACAAGAGGTAGTATATATAGGACCAACCCTATGAGAGATAATGTAACTTATAGGGATAAAGGTCATTTTTGTCCCTGAAATTTCCGCAAAAGAACACTGGGCAAAGCCTTTTTTAGAGCAATGTTACCTTGTAAGTAATAAAAGTGTAGCAACCTCGCCCTCCATTAATAAGCCTTAATGGTCAACCATTAGTTGGCCAAATTATGTTGATGTGGCTCTGCTACGTAAGATATTATGACGTGTTGTCCCACATAGAACACCAAATCATCAAAATAAAAACAAAATATATGAAATACTAAACATGTCCTTAGCCTCTAATCAAAGCATTTAGGAACAATCGAGAGAACTACCTTAATTCTTCCGAGCACCAATTCTTCATCCACTGCGGCGACTCCGTCCCCACCACCTACAATGTCCCCTCCACGCGCGTCATTATCCCCACTATCCGCGGCGTTGTCCCCACCACCCACGACGCCCCCTCCCCTCGCGATGCCATCCCTACCACCCACGTCGCTCTCCACCGCTTGTGACGTCAGTGACGACGTTGATCACATCCCCTGCGTCTTTGTTATGTGATCCCTGTTGGCTTAATCTCTCCCTCATCAGCCGATGAAACTCTCGAGCTTCTCCCCTCTCTTGTTCTCTCTTTCACTCTACGTATGCTGGTTTATCTCTTTTCTTCTCACCTTCTCCACTTCGCCATCACCCTCATCTCTATCATCATTGACTCCGATGAACCTCCTCCACTGGGTTCATCTTCGTCGGGACTTTGAGTTCTTGGGCAAAGACAAGACGATTGTGCAAACCAATTTCTACAGTCGTGGGACTGGGAGCAGAGTAGATCACGATCTGAGGTTCAATAGCTCCATGGGTTTCACAGGTATGTGATTAAATGGGATTGTGATTCTGATTCTTGAAGGAGACTATGGAATTCCAGGGGGCACTAGATTCGCTCAGGGAACTTGTGGAAGTAGATCCTGATTAGCGTTGTTTGTCTTTTTTCTTGGTGTATCAAAAAAAAAAAAAAATTCTAACTCCTGATTTGGTTTCTTGATCCTCATCTTCTGCTACTTGTGTCTCTTGGTCATATGATTTATAGTGTTGTCATCCTCAGATCATGTTCATCCTAATCCCTTTAAATCTGGGTATTCTTATTTGGCTTTTTTTTCTTTTCTTTTTTTAAAATTTTAGACATGATTTGTTATTCCATTCTATTTGATTTTCATGATAAACGAGTGCGGGTTGGATTTGAAAGAGAGCAAGAAATAGAATTCTTGCTCAATTTCATTAGCTCATTAGTTCTTTTTCACTGGTTCTATTTGGGGAAGTTATTTTGTTTCTTTTTCTTTGTAATTTTTGCAGATTTGGGACTGGTGAATCAGATCTCTGGAGTAGAAGGATTTGTTGGGGTTCATGATGATCATCTCCAGCAAGCTGCAATTTCGGGCTAGAGCGAAGAAAGTTTCAGTATAGCAGTAAAGGTGATGATGACATGGCATATTATGTGGAATAATAGGTGGCATATTATGCCACGTGGCAAGCCGTATCAGCATAGTTTGGTCAACTAAAGGTTGACCATTAGGGTTTGTTAACGGAGGGTGATATTGCTATGTTTTTACTACTTCTGGGTAATATTGCTCCAAAAAAAAAAAATTCCTGAAACCCAGTGCTCTTTTGTGGAAACTTCCAGAACAAAAAGAACCTGTATCCCTAACTTATATTAATGGCAGAGGGAGTAAAATGAGCTCGCCCTTAAGGGGTGTGTTTAGATTAACTTATATTTTTTGTGAGTTTGCATTGTAGGAAGTAAATACATAAAAAGGAATTTTGTCTCTAATGACCTCATCATTCAATGGAGGATGACCTCATTATATTTAAGGGATTCGTTGGCTCAGATTTTATGTTAGAACAACATTGCAACATTCTAGTGAGTTTAAGGGTGATGTTACGTCCTTAATATAGTTTGGCATACATGGTGCTTTTGAGAAGAGAGTTTAAGGAAATAAATATCAGATCATGCAACTCGTATTTGGCAGTATAACTTTTTTTCCAATTTTGTGAAACAAACAAATGCCTTTCATTTTACATGTAATTGAATACAAATTGCATACAGGTGAAGAAAAGTGGCGTTAGTTAAAGATAGGTTACAATTGGGCTCTTAAACAAATTTGGACACATTAATTTAAACAATAAATTTTGTAACGAAGGATTTTTCAGCAACTTTTCCTCTTTAAAAATGCAACACTCTATACTTCTAATAACTGAAAATTTACCATCAAAATTAGTCGAAAAAAGCGATTCAAAACTTAAAATTTCCGCACCACAAATTGCTAGCATAATGGATTGCCACAAAAATCCTTATTAGACTTTTCTTTTCTTTTCCTTTTTTTTTTTTGTTGGCCACCAAATCCTTATTAGACTATTGCTTAGAATTATGGCCATCATAATGTCCAACATATGTGTAACTAATTGACCAATCAATTCTTAATGTTCTGTAGACGTGAGATGAGGGATATATAATTACACGGGCAGCCCAGGTTTCGTGGAAGTTCATAGGCGGCTTGGGACCTGGAAACATTTATTCTGTATCATTCCAAAATTTCCATCTTTAGATGGAGCTATACACAGTTATTGAAGAAGATATATTGGAAGATGAAGAAATGAACACGATACTCACAAGGGAGAAAGATTTAATCATAAGAACTTACGAATAAGATGCAAAATAAAATTGAGCGGTATATAATGAAGAACCCGGTACATTCTCAGAAACCTTAATTAAACTGAATCCTCCCACCTCCTCCCATTTATTAGAGTTAAGGAATTTATTTGCCTTCTTTAATCTATACAAAATAGCTATTGCGTAGGAGTATATTATATATAGAGGGAAAGATGACCCTGCCGAAAATAGAGCCTATGTGGCGCATATACGTCAGCATTCTATTCAGATATAAAAAATACGGCTAGTGAAATAATGCTTTCAACTTTGTTCAGTTGAATTAGACCTGTAACAAAATATAGTTGGCAAAAAACAAAGGCCTATAACGAAATATAAAAAGAAAAAACTGCAGTTATTTAATTCAGCTTTTCCCCTTATAAATGGAGAGCCATTCGATCCGATTCCAAATGAATGCTTTCTTTTAATCGGGGAAAAAAAAAGATGCTTTTTCTTTCCCAGTGTGTGATCATATTTTAATCGTTTTCTCAATTGATGATCCACAGTGTGCCACATGAGACTAAAGAAACATGTGATCTTATCCGTTCCAGATTTATATTATACATGTGTGTGTGTGTGTGTGAGCCATTGTTTGTTTGCACGATGAAATACTGGAAGAGCAAGGCTTGACTTTAATGGATAGCCAGACAATTACTAGCATATTGAATAAAACCACCAGACAAATCGTTATCAAAGCTCGCTCAAGTTTCGCGGAAGTTTTTGATAGCTGGCTTGGGACCTGGAAACGATTTATTCTGCATCATTATTAATTACAGTTACCATCTTTAGGTTGACCTGTACAGTTATTAATCGTCCAAGTGTTAACATAGAGCATACACAGAAGAAACTAGGAAGATGCATGGAAGGGGAAGAAATGAACACATGCTCAGCAGGGAAAAAGATATATATATATATATATATATATATATATATAGTGAATGATCATAAAAGGTTACAATAAGATGCAAATTGAGAGATTTACAGATGAAGAACCTAAACATTCTGAGAAACCTTAAACTTAAGCCTACGACCTTTGATATGAAATTGAGGGTCATTGAAGATAGAGCCATTGAAAAGACCTTGACTTTGTCCTGTATTCAAAATAGCATTGTTTTGATAGGAGGGAAGAATGGTCCCTCGGTTCCCATGAGAGACCACTGTGTCATCTTCCATCAACTTTCTCCTAATGAAATTTATGTCGTCCATAACATCAACGGGAGGCAAACAATCATATATAAGACTACTAATGAGACCATCAGACTTACCGACAGGATCAGCAAAACCTAAACGGTCCACGACAAGACCTTTCGATGGATCACAGGATATGCACAGAAAGTTACGAAGAACCACCAAAGGAGATTTTGCCTCGAATTGAATTTCGTATTCCTCATCTCTTCTGCACAAGGCTAACTGATTTTCGCTTCTTCCCATTTCGTAGCTCCAAAACGATATCTGGCGCCCGATTGGTCTTCGTCTCTTAACTGTGAAATTCTCACCAAATTGTCGAGCTTTCACAGAACCAAACTTGTAAAGCCGATCGCCGTCTCTTAGAGCCAAGAACTCTATGTTTATCGCCACAAGATTATCTTCACTCATGGCATCATAGAATGTAAAAAGAACCTTGTCATGACTCGCCCTGTAATAAGAAGTGCAAATTCCTGGTTTCTCGTCCCACTCCCTAGTGTAAATGATGGCGCTCTCCTTGCCGAATTCACTTGACCATTCGTATTGTCCACATCTTATCAAGACAAAATCTCTTCGACGATGGGGCGCTATGTGGCTCAATGAAGAACCCATATGCTTGTGCTCATAAACCCATCAACTCGCTCAACGTTTGCCGGGAAAAGGGGTTATATATACTGGAGAGATACCGGATAAGTGTATATTCGATCATGGACCCTATTTCAGTGATTAAATAATATGGGGATAAGATGCAATCATATCCACGAAAGTATTCCCGCAGCGGCATATGACACCATAAAATTTTCATCGATGCAATAGTAAATATGATTTTAATTCTTATTTTTTTATTTTATTGCCATTTATTGTAATAAGGGGATTTTCTTATTTAATTTTCCTTTTTCAATTTGTCACATGATGGATTTCTCAAACTTACCTTTCAAGAAAGAACTAAGGAGGATATTAATTTTTTATTATTCTTTTATTTCATTTTTATTTGCTTCATTTACATTTAATATTTCTTGTGGGGCCTGGACAAAATTCGGTGTTCACAAGTATTATTCATAATTTATAAATAATACAATTTGTTATAAATTTTATATTAAACTAGACATTAGACGTGATGTACATTGAGTTTAAAGCGAGTCAAAAAGTATGAATCACAAACGTGCAGTTTTGTACAGATATTTTTATTATATGCAAAGGCAAATATGGTTCGGCCTGAAAAACAGCTGACGTTTCTCAAACATGTCAGCATTCTATTTAGATATAAAAAATATTAATTTGTTAAAAAAAGATTCTAAAAATTAATTCAGTCTGATAAGAACAACTTTTTAATAGCCATTTATTCCAGCTTTTTCCTTACAAGTTAAGGGAAGCCTAAATGGTGATCCAATTCCAATTGAACGCGCTTCGAAGATAAGCATCACATCACATGGTCTCTTTCACAAGTTGGGTACAATGCTATTGAAGCCGGCTGTTAGGATGCACAAGTGGACTTGGATTAATGTAGAAGACATCAATTAAAATTAAGTTTTAATGATAGAATAAAGTGAAAGCACCATAAAGTTACAAACAGGAGTTGAATTGGCTGAAATGGAATTACCTCCAATAAAAAGTACGTGTACTTAACAGAAAAAATAGGTAACCATAAATAAACTTAAATCTTAAGATTTCTCATTCAAGATTTGATGTCCTTCGCTACTCTTACTCATTTGTTGTCTTTCCCATTTTGAAGTTTTGGTCATACCAAAATAATACACCATTTTTGTAAGTTCCCCAAATTCTATTTTTTAGTTTTATTCTTATTTTCTGACAAAAAATTCAGCTCCAAGGGTAAGTCTCTAATCTAGTTGTGACTAATCAAAATTTAGTCAAACCTTTTTTAAAAAAATAAATTGTATAAATTTTATCTTTGGTTTGTTAGAATTATGAGCATTTTCATACTCAGGAAAAGTGTGCATATATTAGAGGGAGAGCGAGATTACTCTACTGCTTAAAAGAAAAACAGCTGACGTCTCACCTGTATACGTTAGCCTTCAATATATACTATTGAGATATACGATCCTTAATACAGGACCTAATTAGAGAGTTGATATTGGTCCTATATATAAAACCTATTTCATATATTTATCATTTTTTTTAAATTATCCCTATTAATATCCCTAACAATAATCAAGTAGGAGAGGGAGGGAGGGAATTAAGGAAGATGATTATTTAACTAATTTAAGTAACATCCTTAATATACTCAAATTAGTTAATTAGATCTTACAATAAGGACTGGAAGTATGACGACTCATAAAATGCTTTTAACTTTGCTCAAGAGACAGCCCCGTAAGAAACTCTCTGGTAAAAGAAAAGGTCCTATAAGAAACACTAAAATAAAAAATATAGCAAGTTAATTAATATTAGCTTAAAAAGAAAGCCTTTTGATCCAATTCTAACCGAATGCTTTCCTTTTAAAGGAAACCATCAGATGCTTCACTTGAAAAAAAAGCATCAGATGCTTTCTTCTAATTTGTGATTTTAGTCGTTTCCTGAATTGATCATTCCTATTGTGCCGCATAATAGAAAAATGTATTGAGAAGAGTAAACCGCATAGCAATGGGCTATAGCTGCACTCCAAAGGCAGATGGCTATGCTAACAAAAGGGCAAGGTAAGTACCAACCGGCCGGATGTAGCCAAAAAAAAACTTATTCCTCACAGCATGGCGAATTAAGATTCAAATTCCTGTTAAAAGATATGCTCACATTTAGTACCTGATAGTACTTCAAACATGATTATTTCCAATAAAAGGATACTTGTGCTTAGTTAAAAAAAAAAAAAAAAAAGAGCAAAGTAAGCTACTAAAAATGAGACCAGTACAAATGATGATTCAAGGTTTAATAATTCAAAGCGAATGGTCATAATTAAAATAATATATTTTAATAAAAGGCATAATTAATCCTCAAGTAACACTACAAAAAATAAAATTAATGAAGGAATTTAGTGACAGAATTTTGTCACTAATTTTAGTGATAAAATTAGTGACAGAATTTAGTAATTGAAACTTTCTGTTGCTACATTAGTGACAGATTGATAACACAATTTTATTCTGTTATTGAATTTCATCACCAATCAATTGTTGATTCTGTTTTAAAAGGACCAATGACGGAAATTAGTAACAGAAAAATTCCGTCGCTAACGCCCATCACAAAACATTTAATCCTAATATTGTTAAAGAAAAATAGTGATATTGAAATTTTACATCTTGACAAAACTTTTTTAAATATTAACATATTAATTTTAATTTTCAAAATAACAATGACGGTTACAAAAAAATTATCATTTGTTACTAAATGAAGAGTTTGATTCCAACAATTTATTTAAGATTGAAAGGATGTTCCATTCATAAACATATTCCAACATTTTTCTCTCTGTAGAAAACATTTCATGTGTGTCATGGTACCCTTCACAAGGTGACCTACAAAGATTCATGTAAAGGCCTTTTCAAGGATCACATATATCGTAGTAGTATGTGAATAACACAATTAATTAAAACTGAGCCCCCACCCAACCATGCATGGAATCGAATTTTATATGCTTATGTTTTGTTATTCTTAATTTACAAACCTAATTTACCTTTTATGTCACTGGTCTGAAAAATCTAATTAATATTTACAAAAATGTAATCGGTCACATTTTTAAACTGTTGCCGCAATAAATGGTGTATATTAGACGGTTTAAAAAAGATTTTTTCCAGCAGCACATCCAACTATGTATGGCATTGAATTTTATATGCTTATGTCATGTTATTCTTAACTTGTAAACCTAACTTACCTTCTATGTCACCAATCTAAAAAATCTAGCAATATTTAAAAAATACCACTCATCACATTTTTTAAACCATGTCGTAATAAACGGTGTGAATTAGACAGCTTACAAAAAGTTTTTTCTAATCGCGCACCCAACTATGTATGGAATTGAATTTTATATGCTTATACCGCGTTATTCGTAGTTATAAACCTACTTACCTTCTTAACATACTGGTACCTGAAAGGGAACAGTCCTGTTTCTTCTCTCCGCTACATGAAATTTCCACTACATTCACTAAACCTTTGCCACATCGAAACGCCGGCCACAAGTCCTCTGTAAGATCAAACAAGAAATCATGGACTGTAAAAAGCACGTTGTCACGGTTTCCGATTTTAGTCACGGACTCAAATAACTTCCTAGAAAAATTAGTTTAATATTGATTACATTAGATATGATTTTAAATTGTTATTAAAATATCTTCAATCAAGTATTGTAATAAAAAAAATTGAAAAAAAATTAAACTGATATATAGAACATGTATTATTTTAGCCAAAGTCTGGGCGCTATTAAACTCTCGCCAAAGTCTCTAACAATCACGAACAATGTTTACTGCGACACAATTACGTACATTGAAACAAGGCATCATGTGATGTGAAAAGCACGGTGTCGCATTTCAAGCAACAAACATTCACATGAAAGGGGCATGTGTATATATACTACTTTTGATGATCCTCAATATATAAGAGCTAGTAGAGAGTTTTTTGTTTTTTTGTCATAAATATAAAACTCCAATCTACTTTGTCTCCTAAATTTGTAATTATTTTTCTAAACTCTCCTTATATATATATATATATATATATATATTAAAGAATATTCATCAAAATATGACTAGTCATAAAAATGCTTTTAAATTTTAACTTTGTTCACTTGACAGCCCTAAAAGAAAGTCTCTGGTAAAGAACATGTCCTATAAAAATCTAAAATAAAAAATGCAGTTATTTAATATAGTATATAGCTTAAAAAGAAAGCCTTTGGATTCGATTCTAACTAAATGCTTTCTTTTTCAAGCAAACGCATCATATGCTTTCTGTTAATTTGTGATTTTAGTCGTTCCCCAAATTGAATGTTCCTAGTGTGCAACATAACATTAATGAAACAATTCCGCGCATTTGTTATATGAGTCATCCACTACAAAAGAAAAGGAAATTAATGACGAAATTTAACAACATAAATGTTATATTCTGTCACTAATCTCGTTGTTGATTTTAACGACGAATTGGGGACGAAAATTTGTATCAAAATTTTTTATTTGTAATGAAAGCATTCCGTTGCCAACTAGCAGGGGAATTTTGTGCTAATCCGTTATACAAAATGCGTAACAAAAATATATGTTGAGAAAAGCAAACCCCAGAGCAATGGGTTAACAAAAGGGACATACAGAGAGAGGGGGGGATAACCTGAAGATGTTACACTGTTCATTTGTTATGTTTCACGTTGGACGAGAATACTATACTATGGTAGAAGCCAGCAAAAGTACCGTGAAATTTTCACTGTTAATTAAACGCTGGTCTGATACCGACCGCGCTGGATGTTCCTATTGTTGATGATACAGCCGTTGCCATCGCCTTGAGAAATTCGCTCATTTTAAACAAAATTTCCCAAATTATAAATGTTTTCTGAAGGCCCGCCAGTACTGTTGTCATCCTCCATCATCAACTTTCTCCGAATGTCATTTAGTTCCTTCAGAATAACATCATCCGGAGGCTCACCACTGCGATGTCAAAGGAAATGACCAGTAACCTCCATGAACGCATCGCCGATCTCAACCGGATATCCTATGGAGTAGGACACATATAGACCTCTCGTAGGATTAAAGTTTACGTGCACACGGTTATTAATATCCACCGAAGAAAGGAGACCTTGACTGGAAGTCAATTTCATATTCATCCTCTCCTTGTCTTTTCAAGGCTAATTCATTTGTTCTTCTTCCCATTACATAGTTCAAAAGCAACACCTCAGGCCCGAATGATCTTTGTCTTCTCACTGTGAAATTCTCAGCAATGTCTGTCTCTTTAATGCCACCAAATTTGTAAGGCCCATCGTCGCCATCTCTTAGAGCCACGAACTCTATGTTACCGCCACAGGGTTAATTATCTTCACAGATAGCATCATAGAATGTGTAAATCATCTTCCGCGTATCCCCTCCGTAATAAACAACGCAAGTTCGTGGTTTTGTGTCCAAGGCACTGTAAACGAAAGCGGACTCGTAGCCGGATCCATTTGTCCATTTGCGTTCAGCAAGACTCAAGTCTTCCGAAAGTTGATAACGCAAAATATGTTTGCCAAACGAGGAACCATATACTCGCATTTATGAACAACGCATAAACTTAGTGAATATTTACTGCGAGGAGGGATTATATATATATGATTGAGGCGAGATTGGACACATATATATTGGTTGATAGGTACTTTTGAGTAATTGAATCGAATGGTATGTGTAATGTGGCTGTCAAATACTTGCATAAATGCCTTGGAATAACTTTTTGAAAGGGAGAACCCAATTCCCCTTAATCATTCATTCTAATATTCCCTCGCTGCTCTAAATAGTTACGACTAATTAAATCATGGTTGATCTAAATATTGATTAATTAAAATTAGTTAAAAATAATAAATGTGTAAAAGACGTAATTTGTTTTCTTCTAAATATACTTTTATTTATGGGAAAATTAATCTTTTAATTCTTCTATTTTTGACTTACTTAAAATTCAGTCCTTATTTTTTTCAATTTTTTTAAAAATAATCATGATCAGTCCAGCTCATAACTCAGTCATCATATGTGGGTTCCATGTCAGATACAAATGGAATAAATATAAAATTGAAAAACAATTCAATCACGATACGCTGTGTTTGGGAGTTCGCTGAGAAGAGCGCCCTTCTCCCCACCTTCAAATCCCAGACTGATACAAGAGTCTCCTCAGTCGAAGAAAAAATTGAATCAGCATAGAACCTCCAGACAAAATACCCACCCTCTAGGCAGTTCTCATTCGACGAAATGAGAGAAAGGGAAAGATGAGCTTGGTCAAGAAAGAAGAGAGGAAAGAAAAGGAGAAAAGAATCCCAGAAACTACATCATGTGGCATGGTCGCAAGTTGGGTTGGACAGATGAAAGTGAAACACATAACCCTTGTCTTTGGCTTCCACCACGCCATTCCACTCACTTTGATCTCCACCACTTCTTTATAGTACCAACCTCTCTCCTTTAACATATCCTTCTTTGCAACACGAACCGATATCTTTGCAGCCCAAGCTCCCCACTTTCAGATCCTTCTATACGCCGCTGGAATCGGAAGCGACCCATTTGAGCGAAGTCCAGGCGGTCTTGTTTGCTCTTCGCAAACTCTTTCTTTTTGGTCACGTTTGCTGTTCGCAAATTCTACCTGATTTTTTTTAATTTTATAGATATTCCACATAAATCTTACTTGGCACCCACATATGATGACTGAGTTATGAGTTGGACTCATAATGATTATTTTTTTAAAAAAGTGAGAAGATAAAGACTAAATTTTAAGCACGTTAAAAGTTGAGGGACCAAGTTGCACTGAATCATATTTGAAGGATTGAGCTATAAGTGGGTTAAAAGTTAAAGGGTTTAGAGATTAATTTTCTCTTTATTTATAGAGAGAGCAAGTGAGAGAGAATATGGGGGAAATTGAGATAATTAATGTACATACATGTATTTAATGATAATACACAAGACACTTTTTACTTTTGTTTTATAAGCCTTTTTACGTCTATTTTTCAGGAGACATGAAAACAAGGGACGTAATAAGTATACCCCTTTTCACGTCTATTTTGAACAGATGTGAAAATCAACACTTTTCATGTCTATTTCACTTAAAACAGACGTGTACCTCTGTTTTGGGCAAACAGAGGTAAAAGGTGGATTTAAAAAAAAAAAATGCCCCATGCTTATTATTATCATATAAGAAAATCTTTTCAATATTAACATATATATGATATTAGAAATAATTACATTATATTCATAAAAAAAATGTCATCTTATAATCAATAAGGAAATAATCCAATGTAAATTATAATTAATACAAGCTAAAACTATACCAAGAGGACTGTATCAATACAAGTTAAACATGGCAACGAACTAATCTCACTCAACTAGAACTAACAACTCTTATAGCAAAATGCATATTCATTAGTGGAATATATACAAGTTTTGCTTACTATTCCCCCTTCAACAGCATGTCCTTGTAGGACTTTGAACACATATTCATGGCAGTAACCCTTTCGAAGAAGCCATGATTTTTCTAGAGTTTGGCATCCTATCTCATCGTGAGGCTCTATTGATTAATGACCAACTGCCAATAAAGAATTCTGTCACCAAACCAAACTGAAGTTGAACTCCCTTAATTGTCGCTTTGGGGTTACTCCAAAAATTAACCGAATTAATGCAATATAGTGCAAAACTCGGGTCGTTTCACTTTGAGGAGCCGAAAACGAAATTAAATCCTAGTAAATAAATGCAAGTAACCTAAACTATAAAAAGAGATTTTTGATTTTGAAAAGCTATTAATTAAATACTACGAATCAAATTGAAATTAAAATACTTTTTTTTTGGTTTTTATATAAAAGTGATTAAAATGAATGGAGATTAAAAAAATGAAAATGAGACACACAAATAACACTGATAAAAATCAATCCTCCAATTCAACAACGCAGGCAATCATCACTCTAAAAGATGTGGGAGTTAAAAACAATGAATTAAGAATTATAATTAAGCTTTTGATCCAACAACCGAGCCACCTCGAGTTGCCACAAAATATTTTCCTAAAATCCCAACTTACTAACTGCAACCAGAATAGTAAAATGAGATTAAGGATGCTAAAAACCAATGCTTAATTAGAACTCTTAAATCCAAAATAACAGAATTAAAGCTAGCAAGAGACTATATGATCCAAAATTCTAAGCCACCTTAGAAAATCACAATATATTAATTCCAAAATCAATACAAATGTCATAACCACAACATTATAATTGAGATCAAAACTATAAACAGCCCAATGTCAAATACTAAGCAATAATTCAGTCACAATAATCCCCAAATATAATCAGATTAAGCAATACAAAATTTTCTAATAATTAGAATAACTATCCTAAGACCTAGGAATTGTTAAGCAATTATTAGACAGGAAATTAAAGTAACTAAACTCCCCTTTGATGATCCAAGCTCCTGCCATTATTGTTGAATTAAGAGAATTATGGGACCTTAGCCACGGATTGCCATAAGAGTTGCTGTAATCAAAGTTCTGCTGCAAATTTCCATGGAGGAACACTGTTCACGCCGCCTCCTCTGTTTTTTTCCGTCGCACCCAGCTCTGTTGCGTGTGTGTGCTCTGTTCGCTCGTGTCTCAGCCTCCAAGCTCTGTTCGTCTATCTTTTTCCCGCCGCGCCTCGCGTGTGTGTGTGCGTTTTTGTTCGGCCGCTGTCGCATGTGTGTGTGTTCCGTTTCTTCTCCAGCGTTCGGCGTCTTCTGTTTTTCCGCTGGTCAGCTTCGCCGCCTCCAGTTCGCTTGCGTCTCCCCCGCTTTAGTTGAAGATGATAATAATATATATTAGGGGTGGAGCAAAATGCAGCGTTTTGCTCCCCCTTTTATTATTTTATTATTTTTCTTTTTTTTTAATTTATTTTTTTCTTTCCTTTTCCTTTTTCTTTTAATTTTTTTTTAGTTTTTTTTTTTTCAAAATCTTCTAAAAACCTGCAAGCAAAAATTCAAAGATAAGGTAGCATTAATTGTCCTCAAAAATCAATTAGTCACAATTAAACCAAAATATGACAATTTTGCCCCTATAAAATAATAATTCAAAATAAAACATATTAAATCAATTAATCAATCAATTAAAGTCAAAAGGGACTAATTAAGTTGACAAAACCCATATAAAAGATATCAAAATATATAAAAATAATTGAGTTTGTCACAGACTCATTCCCACAAGAGAAATTAAGAAACAAACAAGTGTCAGTGGCATACTGGTAATTAGATGCCAAAAGAACAAGCATTCCAACATGAAACAGATTCAAAGTGACATCATTCCATGCATATCAACATTTAAAATGAGCGAAGCAGAAATTAAGAGCCGAGCGAAAGGCTTTCAAAAAGACCCAATTCTTATCATCTTGAGGTTCAATTTAATGTTCAAATAAATGTATTTGAGAATTAGCAATGAAACAAAAAAGACACATTGGCATTCAAATAACAAGTTGATGACTATGAACAAACTACTTAAACACAGTTCGATCTACCTGGTCAATCGCACGTAAAATAAAATAAAAGAAAGAAATCAAGAAACTAAAATAAATTGCAACAATTAATTCATTTATAAGATCTTTTCTAAATTAATAGGTGAGAGATGAAATGAAGAAATTAGAACAGGAAAATAGTCCCCCAACATTTTCTAACTGATCAAATTGAATAGAAAATGTAGGGCCTAAAAATATATAACTTAGAACATTGAAGAACATTGAAAGGAGACATGAAGTGAAGTAACGAGAACTTACCCTTAACAGCTGCTACAGCCTTTAATAGCTACTACAATATTTATTTCACTCTGCATAGACAGGGTCCCAGGTTCAAGGACAAAGACTCTGTTTTAGAGAAAACAGAAGATATCTTTGAGAAAAGAAAAATAAATTAAAAACATTTTTGTACAAAATATTAGGGAGAAAGACAGGACTTACTAGTGCATCATAAGATACGACAAGATTACATAGAGTTAATGTAATATCCCAAATTTTATGGATTTGACTAAAGCATGATAAAGGAGAAATTTTTAGAGGAATTATTGAGATTAAGACCTTTCAAATATGGTCTGAATAATTATAAAGTTAATTTCAGGAATTTAGGACCTATTTTCTTGGAAAATTTAAGGAAAAATAATTAGAGGATAATTTTTGAGCTGAGATTTTTAGGATAATTATTTTATAGACTAAAGAAGCTAATGGAAGAAGAAAATTTATATAGATATCCAGGTTTGATTTCTGGAATTATTTGATTATTCAAAAAGAAAAAAGAAAAGGATCAAATTGAAGAGAAAATAAAGACCGAAGGGCAAAATAGTCATTTCACATCCCTCACCCCATCTAATATACCGACACCTCCTCCCTTCTCATTTTCCTCTGCTATTCGAAGGGAAAACAGAGAGAGAGAGTTGAGAGACTTCGAGAGAGATCAAGAAGAGCAAAGGCAATTGGAGGAGGGAATCGATTTATACCAAAGTGGAAATCAAGCAAGCTGAGTCTCCCAAACCTTCTTCCATCTCTGTTTGCTATTATTTGGTCATGTGTTGCAAGACAATGATGAAGATGAAATCTGGTTTTTGAGGGAGGAAATGAAGAACATGACAGCCAAGCTGTAGAAATCGCGCTTAATGGCTAGGATGAAGTTTGTGGTTGAGATTTCTGCACTTGTTTTTTTTTGGTTGATTGCTCTGGTTAAAGTTTCTGAAACAAGGGTTTGGGGATTTAAGGAAATGGCTTTTGGTATGGGTAATAGATGATTAACGAGTCTAAATATAATTAATTATTTTCTGGTTGTATGATTATAATATGTTGATTTTATATGCTCTGTGTGGTTATTGAGGGATCGAAGAGTGTGTGCTTTGAATAAGGAAAATTCTAGACTTAATGATGGAAGAACGCTATTCGATTTTGCTGGTCAAGAAGTATTTGAATGCTAAACGCATGAGCTATAAATATATATATATAGATATATAGAACAAAGCCTTTTGAGACCGAAGCATTGGGAGAAAGAATTGGGCTCTTTATATATTCTTTTGGTTTTGGCTCCACGTTCTGAATTATAGTGAACAGATTTTCTTGGAGTTAAAATGGAAAAGTAATGCCAAAATCTAGAATTTTCATAAGCGAAGGAAATTGTTGAGATTGGGAACTAATTAAAGCATGATATGTATGCATATGTTTGGTGTTTATCTCAGCAACGTTGATGTTGCGACTTGAGGGATGAAACTAAATCCCATGGTATTAATTATGTACACCTGATTGATAGAGCAATCTGGAATTTTTGAAGGAATGGTGCAGAGGGTGAATATATATATATATATATATATATATATAAAGTGAGGAATAAAATAATGTTTTAGTTGAAGGTTGATGCTGGAAAAATTTAGAAACAGTGGCAGAATGGTGCTGTTCGGATTATAATAGGTGTTTGGGGTGTCTAAATGCAAAATGTTTAAATAGGAAATTTATAGGCTTATATAAGTGTTATATTATAGATATGTATGTCAAATAGGAGTCTTAAGAGGATGGAAGTTAAACATGATGCCCCGTTAAAATGATCATAAAGGATTTAAATTATAAGGAATGTGTTAATGTGTTAATGTAATGCTCTAGATGAATATCTAGATATATATATATATATATATATATATATTAATCTGCCCTTGCTCAAATAATTTATAGAATTTGATATTGGTTTGAATCGATTAAGAAAGGAGCCAAGAAGGAGACAAGGGGAAGGGAATATAGAAGAAAAAGCAAAAGGTAGTAACTCTTTTCCTTTAATGTGATTGTGCATTGATTGCCACATGCTTGATGTACCCTTATGCTGATTGTGCATGAGAATATGTAAGTTGCCTTTGCATGATAATAATTGTCATGACAATATGCGCTAGTTTCCATTTAGTTTGGAATGTGGGCGCGATAGATAGCGATTGGCTATATGGGTGTATGGTGTATGTGCATCATTGAATATATTTGGATGCAAGGTGTTGTTCTCTTTGGCCTGTATAACATGTTGTTTGTGATCTTGTATGATTACGTAAAGGAAATTTGTTACTACTGAGATTCTCTAGAATCTTACCCCTTCTTCCATGTAATACAACAAAAGCAAGTACTCCTAAGGGCAAGAGAGTAGTGATTGGTGGAGTTTGAAGGTGCAGGAAGTTGGTGATCTTTTTTTTGTGTGTGTATATATTTGGCTTAAAATGCATCTTATTTTGAAGTGAAGATATATTGTATATCTATTTTGGTATGTAAATATTGCTCCATAAGGAGGTGGCTAAGGGCAGATAAACCATGATAACTGCTATTGAAGAAAATGATCGATATTTTGATATAGTTATTATTTTGTCTAAAATTATGTGTATCTGTATATGTAACTCGTTGTACGAGCCTATAGCCAGAATATTGAATGTTAGATCCTACTGGCTATAATTGATTTGATATAGGGTCCAAAAGGTTGGATGGAAAAAGAATGGGTTCGATGGTTGAATGCGAACGGTAGGTCTTAGATAGTTTTTACTGTCTTTGTAAAAAGGTTAAAATGGGTACTCGAACCACTAGATAGGTTATTTTGAAAGTGAATTTTTGAAAGGTTTAAAACTTTTCAAAAAATGTCATTCCTTGAACAGGATTGGACTTCGTATTTGGGAACTTAAAAAAAAAATTGTCTTCCCCAGGATTGGAACCTAGCTTTTAATGATTCAAGATTAAATAGAACAACTATATTGGTGTATAAAGGATAGTCGTGACAGTTAATATGATCACAAGTAAAATATATCCTCATAAAAAATCACGTACTTGAGTGACCTGTGCTCTCGTTCAGCTTCCTCAAACCGCATTTTGACATGACTCTCAGTTATTCCTTCCAACCAACATCAATAATGTGGAAAAATTATAGGACATTCAAACATTTTCAAATTAATACTAATCCACACACACACATAAATGGAGGGTAAAGCTCTAAGAGCAATCATTTTATTTTTGGTAAGAGATGAGAATTAGAAACCAATTTAACTAACTAAACAATTTGGGGATTCAATCCCATACAATCACCAATCATAATAGGCTATAATTGAGAAGGACAATTATCTAATAAATCCGTAAAAGAGAGCCCAAGCTTGGACAACCCATCAGCAAGATTGTTGTACATTCTTGTTGTATGACATAATTTCATATCCCAATTAAGCATCATCATCTCACAAATCTGGAAGAAAAGCAAGCTGTTATTATTGTAGGGGGTTTTACTATTCAATAGATCAGTCAAGGTCTTTGCATTCTGATTCAATGATAAAGCCGAAGCCCACTCATTTTTCAAATACAAATGAAATAGTAGTAGAAGGATTTATAAATCCTTAAAGCTCAAGCCCACTCGCTTCTCAGAGTTTATATAAAATAAATCCCATATAGCCAATAATTTTTTCACTAGTCCACACTATGGAACCGTATCGAATATATATATGTATAGAAATGATCATTCAAATATAATTTTCTCAACAAAACATGAATTGGGGCGGCTGGTCATCGTTCAAATTTAATTTCTTAGTACCTAATAGAGTTAAGTTTTCTGCAGAAGTGGTTTCTTTTTCCATGCCTGAAAATGATATTTGTGGACATCAAAATTAAAAGCAAAATATCCTTTTCCTGAGTTTTATAGTCTGAACTTAAATACTCTCTCATCTCTACACTTTTACTCGATAATCTTCTCCCATATACTTGATGCTAAAAGTCTGACAAACTAACAATAATATTATCACATTTTCATAGGCCTCATCCCAATAACAACTCAATCTCAATAATAAATTAAAAAAGATGACAGCAACTGAATCTCAATAATAGCAGCTCAGTCTTTGCCCTAATAGCAACATGCACAATACATATACATACCAGAACGAGAGAGGATGAAAAATTGGGAACCACCACAGAGCTCGAGCTCACATCGAAGACCCAAAGAAATACCATAAATGAGCTTCACACAGACAGCAGACGACATTGAATGGGGCTAGACGATGGTGAACATTGGAGGTCAATAGGAACTTCGACGGAGGAAAGGAAGAGAGGATCGACGACATGAAGGAAGATGAGTGTGTCTGAATGTGCAGCTGGGGGTCGAAGCTAAGTGTGTGTGCTCGCAGAGAAAGAAGAGGTGAAGTGTTTGTTGAGAGAAGGCAGCTGCCAAGCTCTTCTTTTTATCCTAGAGATTTTTCAGAATGGACAGGTATTGTTAAGTTAAAAAAAAAAAAATATTTCTCCTTTGTTTCAGCAAAACAGACGAGAATACACATACCTTTCTCGTCTGGTTGGAAAACAGAAGAGAAAACTTGGTTTTCTCCTTTGTTTTGAAAAGACAGATGAGAAAAAAGAGTTTTTCTCGTCTGTTTCTATTAATAGAGGAGAAAAGTGATTATTCTCCTCTGTTTTGTAAAATAGACATTAATGAGGGAGGTAAAAAGTATAATTTGTTGTAATGAGAGTAAAAATACAAAAGGTGGATTAAATTTTAGATGAAAAGGAAGTTTAACTTGATAGCTCCGGTCTTTAATATAAGAACTAGTTTGACATTCAAGTTGGTCCTAAATATAAAAATCCAATGTATTTTGTCTTTTATATTTATCTACGTTTTCCCAAAAGTAATCCTTGTAGTGGTTGCATATGTTAAATGTGTCCATGAAAGGGTAATTCTAATACACATTATTAGTAAGGGTATTTTAGAGAAGACCACACCTATTTATAATAAATAGCTAACTTAACTTTCTTAAACTCCCCAAATTAATCAACTAGATCTTATATTAAGGACCAGAGGTAGTATACATAAGACCAGCCCTATGAGAGATGATGTAACTTATACTAATGACACAGGGAGTAAAATGAGCTCGCCCTTAAAGGGTGTGTTTAGATTAGCTTATAGTTTTTTTTGTGATTTTGCATTGTAGGAAGTAAATATGTGAAAAGAGTTTTGTCTCTGATCACCTTATCATTCAACGGAGGATGACCTCATTATATTTAAGGGATTTCTTGGCTCAGATTTAATGCTAGAACAACATTGCGACATTCTAGTAAGTTTAAGGGCGATATTACGTCATTAATATAGTTTGGCATACATGGTGCCTTTGAGAAGATAGTTTAAGGAAGAAAATATCAGATCAGACAGCTCGTATTTAGCAGTATAACTTCTTTCAAGTTTGTGAAACATAAACAATTGTCTTTCATTTTACATATAACTGAATACAAATTACATACAGTTGAAGAAAAGTGGCGTTAGTTAAACATAGGTTACAATTGGGTTCTTAAACAAATTTAGACACATTAATTTAAACAGTAAATTTTGTAAGGAAGGATTTTTCAGCAAGTTTTCCTTTTTAAAAATGCAACACTCTATACTTCTATAAACTGAAAATTTACCATTAAAATTATTTGAAGAAAGCGATTCAAAACTCCAAAATTTGTGCACCACAAATTGCTAGCATAATGGATTGCTACAAAAATCCTTTTTAGACTTTTCCTTCTTTTTTTTTTGGGCACCAAATCCTTATTAGACTATTGCTTAGAATTATAGCTATCGTAATGTCCAACATATATGTAACTAATTGACCAATCAATTCTTTAATGTTCTGTAGACGAGAGATGAGGGATATATAATTACAGGGGCAGCCCAGGCTCCGTGGAAGTTCATAGATGGCTTGGGACCTGGAAACATTTATTCTGTATCATTCCAAAATTTCCATCTTTAGATGGAGCTATACACAGTTATTGAAGATATATTGGAAGATGAAGAAATGAACACGACACTCACAAGGGAGAAAGATTTAATCATAAGAACTTACGAATAAGATGCAAATTAAATTGAGCGATATATAATGAAAAACCCAGTACATTCTGAGAAACCTTAATTAGACTGAATCCTCCCTCCTCCTCACATTTATTAGAATTAAGGAATTTATTTGCCTTCTTTAATGTATGCAAATCAGTTATTACGTAGGAGTATATTATATATAGAGGGAAAGATGCTTCTGCCGAAAATAGAGCCTATGTGACACATATACGTCAGCATTCTATGCAGATATAAAAAATACAGCTGGTGAAATAATGCTTTCAACTTTGTTCAGTTGAATCAGACCTGTAACAAAATATATTCGGCAAAAAAAAAAAAAGGCCTATAACAAAATATAAAAAGAAAAAACTGTAGCCATTTAATTCAGCTTTTTCCCTTATAAATGGAGAGCCTTTCGATCCGATTCCAAATGAATGCTTTCTTTTAATTGAAAAAAAAGATGCTTTTTTTCCCAATGTGTGATCATATTTTAATCGCTTCCTCAATTGATGATCCACAGTGTGCCACGAAACTAACGAAATATGTGATCTTATCCGTTCAACATTTATATTATACATGTGGGTGTGTGAGCCATCGTTTGTTTGCACGATGGAATACTGGAAAAGCAAGGCTTGACTTTAATGGATAGCCAGACAATTACTTATTAAAGCTCGGTCAAGTTTCGCGGAAGTTTTTGATAGCTGGCTTGGGACCTGGAAACGATTTATTCTCCATCATTATTAATTCCAATTTCCATCTTTAGGTTGACCTCTACAGTTAAGGATCGTCCAAGTGTTAACACAGAGCAAAACACAGAAGAGATTCGGAAGATGCATGGAAGGGGAAGAATGAACACATGCTCACCAGGGAAAAAGATACACACACACACACACACACATATATATATAGAGTGAAGTGAATGATCATAAAAGGTTACAATAAGATGCAAATTGAGAGATTTACAGATAAAGAACCCAAACATTCTGAGAAACCTTAAACTTAAGCCTTCGACCTTTGATATGAAATTGAGGGTCACTGAAGATAGAGCCATTGAAAAGACCTTGACTTTGTCCTGTATTCAAAATAGCATTGTTCTGAGAAGAGGGAAGAATGTTCCCTTGGTTCCTATGAGAGACCACTCTGTCATCTTCCAACAACTTTCTTCGAATAAAATTTACATCGTCCATAACATCATCGGGAGGCAAACAATCAGGTGCAAGACTACTAATGAGACCATCACACTTACCGACAGGATCTGCAAAACCTGAACGGTCCACAACAAGACCGTTCGATGGATCGCAGGATATGCACGAAATGTTACGAAGAACCACCGAAGGAGACTTCGACTCGAATTGAATTTCATATTCGTCATCTCTTCTGTACAAGGCTAACTGATTTTCACTTCTTCCCATTTCATAGCTCCAAAATGATACCTGGCGTCCGATTGGTCTTCGTCTTTTAACTGTGAAATTCTCACCAAATTCTCGAGCTTTCACAGAACCAAACTTGTAAAGCCGATCGCTGTCTCTTAGAGCCACGAACTCTGTTTACTGCCACAAGATTATCTTCACACATGGCATCATAGAATGTAAAAATCACCTTGTCATGACTCGCCCCGTAATAAGAAGTGCAAATTCCTGGTTTCTCGTCCCACTCACCAGTATAAATGATAGCGCTCTCCTTGCCGAATTCATTTGACCATTCGTATTGTTCACATCTTATCGAGACAGAAACTCTTGGACGATGGGGCGCTATGTGGCTCAATGAAGAACCCATATGCTTGTATTCACAAACACATCAACTCGCTCAACATTTACAGGGAATATTAAAGGGGTTATATATACTGGGGCGATACCGGATAAGTATATGTTCGATGATAAAACCTATTCAGTGATTAAATAATATAGGGATAAGATGCAATCATATCCATGAAGTATTTCCCTGTGCCCATATATATATGACACCATAAAATCTTCATGGGTGCAAGTACATATGAACGTTCCGCAATAGAGAAAGTGTCATGTCCGTTAAATACGAGCAACATCAACTGTCAAGTTCACGTGGAAATTAAAACATAAAAATATATGTATCAAAATTATTTCTTTGGCAATATAAGTGTTCAAATATTTTAGATAATATTTGTGTTAATATTTCACATTTGAGTGCTGAACAACATATAAAATGTGGGAAAATAAAGAATAACCAAGTTTACAGGTGCATATACATATATCCACTTTCAACTAGAACTTGCAGTCCAGATTATTTTTTTAGGATATGCCGTCATGGCTTCTGTCCTATTTTTTATGTACACTCTAACTTATCTTTTTAATGGAAATTATTTTGTCCTCTCTGGAAAAAAAAAAAAGTACTTCCACTACGATCCAAAGAATCAGATTCTAGAATAGGCTGGGCAAGATAGCCCAAGTAATAAGGATGTGGTGATAAGATATGTAGACAAAGATTAAGAGTTTAAATCTCTCTTGACATTATATATTTCTATTATTTTACTTTTAGAATCATCGTAAGCTTCTCAGTAAATTATATTGACTTCTATAACTTACTAAACCCTAAACGCCTGGCTCTAACTATCTCTAGACTAAGTTCTTCCACAAACAATTACAATAAATGATGCACATATCCCAATCCCAATTCTAATTCTAATAATGCAACACTAGTTCCAAAAGATTCTTTATTTTTCCATAAATTAATTATCCATCATCAAAAAAGTTCAAAAATGGGCATCAACACTTTTAAGAAGTCCGCATTACAGCTGACAGCATAATGGGTAGCATAACAAATTAATTATTTAACAGGCTTACAATTAAAGCTACCACCATATATTCTCTAGAAGATTGTAACTAATTGATCAATTGATTCTGTAATGTGCTCATCAGAACATGAAGGCGCAATAGAAGAGGAAGAGATGACCCTGATACACAGTAGAAAGAAGGTCATTACCACTTGTTGTATCGTTTACATTAGTTTTCGGAATGAAGAACTTACAATAACACTCTTCTAGTTTTAAATATAAGACCCAGTTTGTAGTGTAAATTATACTACAAAATGGGTCTTATATTAAGGACAGTAGGAAGTGGCATTTAGAGTGATATACAGCTCTTGTTGTGGCTTTCAATCTTGAGAGAGAGAGCCAGAGATTGATTGAATTGAAGAAGCCAAAGATTCTGAGAACCTTTAAACAGAATTTGATAGTGTCTGAAGCCATTGAGGAGACCTTGAGTTTGTCCTGAATTGGAAATAACATCGTCTTGTGAATAGGAAAGAGAAGGCCGTGAGAGATTGCACTTCCTGCATCTTCCGCTTTTCTTCCGGGACTTGACTATCTCATGGATATATTGGATATTTCACGAACGACAAACACTGTAACCAATAATTGAAGATGTTTGGTTCCAATGTCATTATTCATAAATCACATCCCGCTCCCACACTCCCATGAAGATAATAATTATACTAGAAAATAATAATTGGCATTTTTCTTTTTCTTTTTTTCTGTTGTTAGTTGGAACCACATGTTTTTGTAATTCCCTCAAATTTATATTTATATGCTTTTTCATATAATTGATTCCCTGTGTTTATCCCACTTGCGATGGCCAACCGAGACCTAACCCACCATTATTAGGGCCAAAATAATGCGTATTCTTCTCCCACTATGTTAAATTACTAAATTGCCAAATTATAATTTCATCCAGTTGCTTAATTCAACCAACCTAAGCATTATTTAATTATAACTTAATTAAATTAATAATTACCTGGGGGTATTTCTGCTGGATTTCTCTGCATTCAATTTTGCTCATACACTATTGCCATTTGCTAGATGCAATTTATAAGCTGAATTGAGTAATTAATTTATAATATATCACTAAAAAAAAAGGACTTTTAGCAATGACTTTTTGTGTCATCACTAAAAGTGTGACTTTCAGCAGTGACTCTTAATGTTAACGCTAAAAATCTTACTTTCAGCCACAACCATAATGTCACTGCTTTTAGAGACGTCACTAAAGGTCAATTTTCAAAAGTGAGACTGTCAGCACTAACCATGTCACTGCTGAAAGTATATTTTCAATAGTGACCTAATGCTGCCACTAAAAAGGACCCACCAAAAGAAGCTTTTAGTGGCGACTCAACATGTCGCCGCGGGCCTGCCAGCAACAATGTGATGGCTATTGACGATGGTCCTATTTTTTTTGGCGACTTCTTTCAATAGTGGCTTTTGTGTTGGTGCTAATGGATTGTTCAGTGGCGACTTTTGTGCCACTGCTAAAGGGTCTTTTTGAAACTATACTTTCAGTGACGGCTTACTTTGTTACCACTGATAAGTTTCAGCAACAGTCGTTACGGCAATGACTTGGTGACAACTTCAGTGGCAATTTTTGACTTTCAGCGGCTCTTTTTTTTTTTTGTAGTGTACGTTGTGTACTGACAAATAAATAATTGTTATGAGAATTGACAAATTAAAAATCAGCCAAAAGGTTCCTCTTTATGTGCTTATAGTACAACAAACCCAAAGATACTTATCTCACTTGACAGACTCAATTGAAGCATACAGATATTATACAACTAATAATGCAAGTTGCTTTATTAAAATTTCCTAATTAAGTAGCATGAATAAAAAATTGATGAATAATTTGGATATAATCACAAGTCAATAAAAAAACAGGTGACATAAAAAAATGAATGGAGCTAACTTATTATAAAATAATAAGAACAACGTGAATATATATATATCCACACACATACATATGTAGATGTTAATAATCATAAGAACTTAACAATAAGATGCAAACTGAGCGATATATATAATGAAGAACCTAAGCATTCTGAGAAACCTTGAGCAAACTCAAACCTACCACCTTTGATATGAAATTGAGGGTCCTTCAAGATAGAGCCATTGAAATTACCTTGACTTCATCCTGTGCTCAAAATAACATCTTCCATTAACTGTGTCCGAATGTCATGTACATCCAGCGAAAGTACCTTGAAAATTTCATTGTTAATAGTTCGTCAGATCCCGACCGCGCTGGATGTTCCTGTTGTTGATGATACAGCCGTTGCCATCGCCTTGAGAAATCCGCTCATTATAAATAAAATTTCCCGAATTATAAATGTTTTGTGAATTCCCGGTAGTGATATTATTGTTGCCATCTTCCATCAGCTTACTCCGAATGTCAATTAAATCCTTCATAATAACATTATCTGGAGGCTCTTCGTGATATACTTCCTGAAACCCAACCGGATATCTTGCAGCGCAGAACGCATCCGCATCTAGACCGCTCCTAGGATCAAAGGTTATGAGCACACAGTGACGAATATCCACAAAAGGATAACTTGTCTCGAATGCAATTTTATAGCTATCCATATCTTCTCTATTCAAGGTTAATTGGTATGTTCTTCTTCCCATTTCATAGCTCAAAAAGAATAGCTCAGGTCCGAATGCTCTTTGTCTTCTCACTTTGAATTTCTCCCGGAAATCTTTCACTTTAATGCCACCAAATTTGTAATGAGGCCCATCATCGCCATCTTCTCATACGGCCACAAACTCCATGTTTGCGGCCAAAAGATTATCTTCACACCTGGCATCATAGAATGTAAAAATCACTTTGCACGTTTCCATTCCACAATAAATAACGCAAATTCCTGGATTTGCGTGCCACGAACTGTAAACGGAAGCGTACTCATCCCGGGATCCACTACTGGTCCATTCGTAAACATCAGCTCCGTTCAGATCTGCAGGAGCCCCGTGAAAAATGGTTGCTAAGTGAGGAGCCCATATACTTGCATTTATGATCAATTCATAACCTAATAAACATTTACTGAGACGAGGGATACACACACACACACACACATTTGAGGCGAGCTAGACTGGACAAGAATATATTGGATGATAGGTGCTGTTCAATATTGGATCGAATAATATGTATAATGTGGCTGTCAAAAACACGCACAAATGCTTCAGAATAACTTTTGTAAAGGGAGAACCCGATTCCGTTTAATCATATTCATTCTAATGCACCGTTCCCTCAGGTCCTGTAAATAAGTTATGACTAACCGAATCATGTAGATCAAAATGGCGATTAAAATTAGTTAAAAGTAATTAATGTGGATGAGATATACCTTTTCTTTCCTAAATATACCCTTATTTATAGAGAGTAAGTGAGAGAAAATGAGTGGGAAAATTTTGAGAAAATTGATGTACAAACATATATTTAATGGGAGCAAAAATTGAAAGGGCGGATCAAGATTTTCGGACAAAAATGAAGTCTAGCTTATAATAGGACTAGCCTTATAAAATGAGTTGGCCGTTACCCCATGTTTGTTTGGTTAAACTTTAATGAACTTGATTTAAAAAATTGAAGTGGGGTTTAAAAATTTTAATAAAGATAATATAAAATATAAAAGAGTGATAAAAATTAATTAAAAGCTCTTAATCTCACTTTTTCAATTGTTTAAATCAAGCACATTAAAATTTTCTCCCCTCCATTTTCTTCATGCCAAACGGGCTGACAAATGTTTAAAATGAGAAAAGAATTTTGTCTCTATTGACCCTGTCACTGATTGCAGTACCAAAACAGCATTGCAACATTTTATCAAGTTTAGGGCGACGTTACATCCTTAATATTTGGGCATCCATGGTGATTTTGAGAAGATGGCTTAAGGAAGAAAATGTCCTTTTGATGTAATTAAAAATAAAAGAACGATTTGCGTAATCTTTATTGTAGGAGATATCAATTGAGATTTTGAAAATAAAAGAGAAATATTTATACTTTGTTAATCCTTAATAAAATACGCCAATACACTTGATCTCATATTTATTTCGTGATCTAATGCTTATTTCGTCTATGCTCGTGTTAGTGTTACTAATGCCTTTTACTATATTGTAGTGGAGAGAGGATTCGGAGTGAAAAATGGGGGGTCTTTTATTATTAATTTTATAACTTGATACACTAAAATTTATCGATTTTTTTTAAGTTAAGGTACAAATTTGTCATGAAAGTTTTTACTTGGGAGAGTTGAAAATTCAAAAGTATTTTTTGGTGCAAATTTTTCTAAAAAATTATAACAACATTGCCTCCTGTTATTAAAAAACAAATGTTGACCATTAAGATAGTGATGTTTGTAACACCCCAAATTTCTGAATTAGGAAAAGTAGAAATGAAAAATTTTATTTAAAATTATTTGGTGCCTGAATAAATTGGGCAAAAATATGGAACATGAATTTTAAAGACTTAGAAATATTTTGAAAAAGTTATTCCCAAAAAGTGGCTTAAATAATTTTAAAGTTATTTTTAGAATAAAAATGGGTTAGTTTCTTAGAAAATTTTAAGAAAAGTGGCTAGGAGTCGACTTTTGACCAGAAATTTTTAGAGAAACTATTTTATGCGTCAAAGAAACCATTATGAATTAATTTATGAGTTTATCTTATATTTCAGAAAAATAGAGAAAGGGATGAAATTGGGAATAAGGGGAATGAATGGCATAGTGGTCACTTAGCTTCACCACTTCTCTCTCACGCGCCTTTCCCCTTTAATCTTCAGAAACTTTCTCCCCGCCTCATATGCATCCAGAGCGTGGGAAGAGTTGAGAGAAACAGAGACGGCGGACGGAGAAAGATCGGAGGTGCTTGGGTCACATGGAAACCGATTAAATTTGGAAGGTGAGACTCCTGATCAATCTTCCATCCTTTTCTTTTCCGTTTTTGGCGTATTTTGGCTGTAATGGAGAGGAGAGAGGGGTAGGGAGAGAAACTCCTGATTTAAGCTGGAAACTTGATGATGATGAGAGAATGATGTTGGTTGATGATGGTAGTGTAGGATTTTTAGGTTGCATGTCCCTTTCTTGGTCTCTGTGTTGCTGTCCGAATCTGGGTTTGATGTAGGGGTTCTTCGTGCTGTCAAGATTTGGGCTAATGAGGGGTAGTAGAGTACCTTGCATGATGTTAGATACCTCTGTTTTGGGTTGGCCGAACAGAGGTTGAAATCTCTGCAAGTTTGAGTTTCAAATTCTTTGCTCTGTTTCGTTGCTGGCCAAAGAGGTGAATGAGTCGCTGGTTTAGGATGACTATGGGTTGATGATTCATAAACCATAGTTAAAAGCTTGAAGAGGTTAAAGTTCAAAGTGTGTGTGTGTGTATATATAGCTAAATGGTCTCGGGTTATGGGAGAAGAAAGGGTAAAGCTTATGGAATTATTTAATTTTAGTGCTTGTAGATGCGTGAGTTTGGAGTGCTATTTGAATCGGGAAGTTTGGCCGAGAGCTGATTGAATGGTTAAAAATTAATGCTTAGAAGTTATAAGCTAATTTGGAACTGAACCTCGCTATTTTTGGGTGTTTATAGTTTGATTCTGGTTTAATGGGAAATTGAAGAAATATATATATATATATATATATATATATAATTAGACATATACGTTGCTGCTCAAGTTATGTTGAGAAGTGTAATAGGATTTGGAAATTCTAGATCTAATTGAAAGAATGGAAGGGATTAAAAAGATTAAGGATGGTTTATAATTATATATGAGGTTTATTGGTTGAGTTTGCTTAGAAGGTTATTGATTTTAAATTATTGGAGATTTTTAGAAGTTATTAAAGAGTAATTGTTTAATTGGAATAAAAAGTCAAAGGATGTTCAAAATGTTTGGCCGAAGGATATAAGAAATAAAGGAAGTTAGGATTTGATATAAATGTTGAAGTTTGGGATTTTGAATTGATGATAAGATTGATTGAAATTTTGAAGTGATAGCTCAAAAGTATTCTGGAAGTATTGAAAGGGTATTAAGAGAGGATTAAGAAGGAAGTTAGAAATGATTTAATACAATGAAAAGTGATTTTCATGAACTTTAAGAGATGGAAACATAAGGAAATAGACTAGGAGTATAGCATAAATATAATGGGAAGTTTAGAGATCAAATGATTGAACTTAAGATTTAATTTGGTGCCCATTTTGGGGACCAAAGAATTTAAGCTGACTTGAAATTTATTATTTGAGGTTTGCTTGAGGTTTCCAAATGGAGGATGAAAATTTTAAATGAGTAAATTAATAGTTATAGTGTTTAAAAATTAGGCAAAATTATACAAAATTCCCTAAACTATGGGCCAGTTACGTATAATCTCCCTCATGTTTAAAAGTTTAAATTCAACCCCTCATCTTTTATTTTTTATTTTTTATTATGAACACTTACCGCTAACTCACCGTTATCTTTCTAACGAAATTTGCCATGTCAGATCAATATAAAAGACCTCGCATCCTATGTGGTATCTTACATGGCATCCCATCTAAGTTAATTTTATAAAACACCCCTGAACTTTAAGCTAGTTGCACATAACCCCCTAACATTTTAATGCTAAACTTCCATTACTTTTTCTTTTCCCATTTAATGCTCATCAAAACCTACTCATTACTTTCATTGCAACATTTTTACAATGTTATAATTTTATTTTATGATCTTAACAAATATAATTTATTAAGATTTTGACAATCTTTTATTAATTAAAATAGCAATTTTTGTGCGATAAAAATAAAATAAAAATTTTATTTAAAAAATTATGTTGACAAAAAAAAAAAGAATAAAAGCTCGACTTAATTGGGAAAAAAAAGGGTAATAAAGATAAATATTGGCAAAAGTGAAATACTGAACAAAGCTGGAAGGTTCATTTTGACGTTGTGAGGGTCTCATAAGAATTGAAAGGTAAAAGTTGCATTTCATTGAAGAGATTTAATGAGTAAGAGATTTTTTTTAATATAAAATGACATTTTAATCCTCATATAAAAATAATATAATTATAATAAAATGATTATATTGGATAGGATGCCAGATAAGATGCCACGTAGGATGTAAGGTGTCTTGTTTTGATTCGATATGGCAAATTCCGTTAAAAAGATAACGGTTAGTTAACAGCTAGGTGTTCATAATAAAGAAAATGAAAGATCAAGGGAGTTGAATTTAAACTTTCAAATATCAGAGAGGTTATATGTAGCTAGCCCATAGATCAGGGGTGTTTTGTATAATTTAGCCTAAAAATCATTTCAAGGTATAGGGCCATCGGAAACATTCATGAGTAATTGAGGATGTAGTGGTTTCCTAGTGTGCCGCACAACATTAATAACTAAATTTGTGATCTTATCGGTTGAACGTATTTTGACATATGATGAGTCATCTTTCGGTGGTGGAGGGTTGGATCCAATTTCAGTGCTTATCATCTTGATGAGCACCTTATGTGAGATATTTATTATATTAATAGCTATTTAGATATTATTAGGATAATTAATAAATATCATGAGTGTGGTCCGTAGTTATTTTGGGCCTAGTCCAAGATGGGTAATTGACTCAGTTAATTAAAGTTAATTTTCTGATGGCGAAAAATAACATACAATATACTGAGTCTAGAGCGAAACCCTAATTCTCTTCTCTGCTCACTCTCTGAGGGTTCCTCGCTGGTGACAGCTACATTCCAGTTGCTCATCATTGTGCCCAATCATTAGCTGGAAGATTTCCTGTATTGTTTTCTCTAATGGTGTTCTTGGATTCAAAGCTCCTTATCATTCAGATCAAGTTCTACATCAAATCAACTGAGCTAATGGCAAGAAGTATTTATAAGTCTTCCGCTGTAACTCTTTTGAGTATCATATATATGTATATAATCTGGATTGATTAAATAATATATACATGTGTTGTTTTGGTTACACCTTAAACTCATCAGATCTGAATTGTCCGTATCTTATATGGGTGGTCTGAGTTTGATCTCTTTTTCATATTTATTTGCTCTAAATAATTATTTTAATATGTATAAATTTTAAAATAAAAATAATCTCTTAACTATTATTTTTTAAAAAAATAATTTTTTCTATTTAAAAATAATTAATCAAAAACTTTAAATCTAGATTGTTCAAATCAGATATAGACAGTTTAGATCTGATGAGCTTAAAGTGCTCATCAAAGTGATAAGTACTGAAACTAGGTCCATGAAGGATCATTTGTATAAATTAAAACGCACAACAGAAAAATGTATTGGGAGAAGAGTAAACCGCAGAGCAATGGGCTAACAAAAGGGACATAAACACAAGTCCTCTTACTTAGAGAGAGAGAGAGAGAGAGAGAGAGGTGAAGAAACCTAAAGACGTAGTAAATCGCTCATCTGTTATGTTTCACGTTCAACAAGCTAAGAATATCATATTAGAACCCAACAAAAGGACCTTGAAAATTTCCTCCTTAACCGTTCGTTTGATGCCGACCACGTTGGTTCCTGTCGTTGATGATACAGCCGTTGCAATCTCCTAATTGTCCTGTATTGTTTATAATATTGCAAATGTTTTGTGAGGAAGGAAGAGAGGTCCCAGTAGTATTGTTGCCATCAGAGACTACACTTGCTGCATTATTTTCCATCAACTGTCTCCGAATATCGTTTGCTTCCTTCTTAACATCATGTGGAGGAGGCTCATCGTGATTATTGATGTTAGGAATACGCAGTCCGGCACGCTCATTCGAAACTGTAGTGTCTACCATTAGACCTCTAAGGATCACAGGATATAAGCACACGGTTATGAAGAAGATGCAAAGGAGCCTTTGAATCGAACACAATTTCATAATTTTGCTCCCCTTGTTTATGGAAGGCCGACTGATTTTTTCTTCTTCCCATGACATAACTCAAATACAATAGCACAGGTCCCACTGATCTTCGTCTTCTCACAGTGAAATTCTCACCAAATTCTTGGGCTTTAAAGGGACCAAATTTGTAAAGCCCATTGCCATCATCTCTCATAGCCACAAGCTCTATGTTTACTGCCACCAGATTATCTCCACAGAAGGCATCACAGAATGTGAGAATCAGCTTGTCGTGACACTTGCTGTAACAAATAGTGCAAATTCCTGGATTTGTGTCCCACGCTCTGTAAGCGCAAGCGTACTCCTCGCCTTATTCACTTCTCCAATTTTATACATCACAGCTCACCATGTACAAATTGCTAAACGAGGAATCCATGTATTTGCATTCATAGGAGGGATATATATGTGTATATATATCTCACTGAGGCTAGACCGGAGAAGTCTATATTGGATCATGGCCAGTATTCAGTAATTGAATTAAATAATATGTATAATGTGTCTGTCAAAAACTTGCATAAATGCCTGAGAATAACTTTTGTAAATGGAGAACCCTATTCCCTTTAATCATTCATTAAAATAAAGAAAGTAAAAGAGCTTTTTTTGGTTAAACTATCTTCACATGAACACTGGGTACCTTAAACATTGCAATGGAGCTACATTGAGTCCGATGCTTTCCTCTCTTTAAGGACCCAAACATTTCGTCTCTCTCTGTCTCTGGTGCCTTAGCCTCCAGTCCTTTCTCAAGTATCGAACTTTCACACGCTCCATTTCCCAAACCGCCGGGTCAATCGAATCTGAGATTCAAAATGGCATACGCCGCAGAAGCGTTGGCAACTTGAGCATAGCTCACCCTGAACCTATTTGCGACAAGAAGCTAGGAATTGGTGAAGCTCTTGGCTCAATTTGAAGAAGGATCAACCTCTCCTCTGCCCCTCCTATACCCTTCTTTTCCTTTTACCACCATTAAAACAAAATTTTAATAATCCAGATTTAACATTTTCTAAAAATAAATAATATTATAATTTTGAAAAAAAATTTAAATGGTTTAAATTTGATCCAAGTACTATAGACTATTATTATAAAATAGATTTTTTATTAAACTATTTGTTATTGTTTTTTCGTTATGGTTGTAAACTGTTCAGATCAAATATTTACAGTTATATTTATTCATGTATTTTTTAATTAAAATTATAATAATATTAATTTTCATGAAACTTAAAATCTGAATGATTAGAATTGGAGTTTTGATCCATTGATGAGGAAAGGAAAACGGGGGCAAAGGAGCGATAGAGGAGTGGAGGGGTAGAGGAAAGAATCCTCTTCCTTTGAAGAGTGGGTTCCAATGTTTCATATATAAATTAATAATCAACAAGATCTTATAATTAGGACAGGAGACAGTATCTTCAATAGAAATGTGTTTATATTTTAAAAATATGCGAAAGAAAATTGTATAAATTTTCACAAAGGTTCCGTTGAATTATAACTGCATGATTTCTCTTCTCTAGACGTGACTAAGAATTTCCACCAAAGGATAATTACGATAAAACAATCCATCATCAATAACTCCAAAAATGCGCATCAACACTCTAAGAAGTCCACATTACAGTTAACAACATAGTGGATAGCTTAACAAATTAATTACTCAACTTGCTTACAATTAAAGCTATCATCATTCTCTACAAGATTATAACTAATTTATTAATTTATTCTGTATGTGCTCATGAAGGCATGAAGGCGCGATGGAAGAGGAAGAGATGAACATGATACACATAAGAAGGAAGATTATATACGTGTGAGTGTATATATATTAATGTATCATTTACATTAGTTTTCACAAGAATAAAGTGTTTAAATATCCCAAAAGTGTCTACAAAAGAGCACCCAAGACCTAAATTTTTTTTTTTTTGCTCTTATATACCCCGAAAATTTTATTTCATGGCATTTCTGTCCTGAACAGTTATTTACCAGTAAGTTTAACTGTTAAAGACATCTGTTAAACTGTATAATTTAATGGTCAAACTTAATAATGGATAAGGGTCATGATATTTTTGCTATGAAAATAAACTTCTAGGGCATGCACAAGTAAAAATAAAAAATTTAGGTGCTGAGTGCTTCTTCCTGCATACTTCCAAGACATTTAAGCACCTTATCCCGATATTAAGAATAATCCCAAACACTTACAATAATAAGATACATATACAGATTGATGATGTACAGTACTTGTTCTGGCTTTCAATCTTGAGACAGAGCGAGAGATTGATTGAATTGAAGAAGCTAACGAATCTGAGAACCCATAAACTAAAACCTATTGCCTTCTATATGAATTTGACAGTCTCTGAGGTTGGAGCCATTGAGAAGACCTTGATTTTGTCCTGTATTCGAAATAACATTGTCTTGTGAATAGGAAAGAGAAGCCACAACAGTATTGCTGCCATGTGAGATTGCACTTCCTGCATCTTCCATCAACTTCCTCCGAACATCATATGCATCCTTTACAACATCATCATGTGGAGGCTTCGATATTTTAAAATTCTGCAGTTCTCTGTAACGCGCACGTGGCCAGTCTATAATTAGACCTTTGGAAGAATCACAGGATATTTGCACACTGTAATGTAGAGGCTCCAAAGGAGACTCTGAATCGAATACAATTTCATATTTCGCCCCTCGTCTACGGAAAGCTAATTGATTTCTTCTTCTTCTTCCCATTTCATAGCTCAAAAACAATACCTCAGGTCCCATGGGTCTTCGTCTTCTCGCTGTGAAATTCTCACCATATTCTATCGCTTTAATGGGACCAAATTCGTAACGCCCATCATCGCCATCTCTTACAGCCACAAACTCTATGTTTACTGCCACTATATTATCTTCACACAAGGCATCATAGAATGTGTAAATCACCTTCTCGTGACACTTGCTTTTGCTGCAGTAAGTAGTGCAAATTCCGGGTTGTGTCCAACGCACGGTAAAAGATAGCGTACTCCAATCCAAATTTACTGCTCCATATGTGATAATCGAAACTCACCTTGTCCGAAACGCTAATCGAGGAACCCATATGCTATATCTTTCATCGGCTCATAAGCCTAGTACACTCGAGGAAGAGGGATATATTTTTATATTATTGAGGCGAGACTGGAGAGGTATATATTGGATCATAGCTAGGTAGTACTTGGTAATTGAATTAGATACGTGTAATGTTGCTGTGAAAAACTCGGATAAATCCTTGAGGATTACTTTTCCAAAGGAGAACCCAATTCCCTGTAATCATTCATTAAAATTAAAAAAAGATTAAAAGGTATTTTTCTTTTAAATCATATTCACAAAATTATTATGTATTCAAAATTTTTAAGTAGTATTTCTCTGGTCTTAAATATATTACCTATTTTATAGTATAATTGACATTACAAAATACATCTTACATTTTGGACCAGAGACGTATATCATTATTCTTATTAATTCCTCCATTTTTATAAGAAATAATTTCTTTCATCACAATATGTGGTGTCTATAAATATAAAAAATAAATCTTCTTTGTGTGAAATTGTAGACTAATCTTTTAACTTTATCTTTATTAAATATATGCTACTTATTATCTATCCGCAATAAATTTCTACTTATTATCTTTTATTCACAGACTCTCTTTTGCAAATCAGGTTTTAAGTAAAATATACGTATATCTTGCACATCTAGTGCCTTTAACCGCATTTAACTATTTTTGACCTGGATTTTAGTCAAAATCAGTTAAATTACTTTGCAATGTTACCGAGCCAACTTCAGATAAATTTAAGGAGTGGGCCCACAATAGGTGACAGAAGTCTTTTTTTTTCCCGACCAAAATACTCTCACTTTCCTTCAAATTCCCATACAGAAAATACATTCCGCTGCTGCTGCTTCTTCTTCTTCTTCTTCTTCTTTTCTCTCTTCCCCCTCTGCTCTAGCGGCGATGGAAGACCCCCAAACCAAACCATCGTGCCCTACGATTTCTCCAAGTCCTCCAAGCTCTCAAACAAGCTTCCCACGATGCACAAGCCACCCTATATATGTCTGACGAGGAGCAATTCGTGAAACTTTTTGTTGAATTTGAAGAGTGGGTTTGACCACAACAGCCTCGAATTCCAGGACCCGGTTCTCTAATTGAAAGTGTTTTCTAAAGAAGGTACAGAGTCTTAGCAAGGCAATAAGAAAAAAACAATAGAAGACGACATTTGAATATTGTATTCATCGATATAATGCTGTCCAGTGCAGTGGCTATATATAGCCAAAGGTGCGATACAGGTGAGAAAGGAGCCAATAGACACGTAGCCCTAGAGAACTATCTAGAATATTATAATGGACTCAAATCATCTTTTATCAGTGATGGGCTTGGGCTCTTGTGTTGTTACTCTAAACAGCCCCCCGCAAGTCGAACGGCATCTGAGTGACAGTGAGACTTGATCTTAAAATTTGAAGCGAGGAGCATCCAGGGCTTAGTAAAAAATCTGCTATTTGATCTTTGGATGACACGATAGAAATTTGCAAGGATTTAGCTGCAACTCGTTCTCTGACAAAGTGATAATCCAACTCAATATGTTTAGTTCTAGCATGCATCACAG